>NC_058404.1:168860963-168904869 GCF_002201575.2 Neomonachus schauinslandi
GTGTGTGTGTGTGTGTGTGTGTGTGTGTGTGTGTGTGTGTGTGTGTGGACATATGGCCAGCAAGGGAGAAAAGTTGGGAAAAACAGACATGCTCACAGGGTGGCCTTCGCCTTCCAGTGCCAAATGGAAATTTCAGGACAAACTACTAGCTTTGTCCTGTCTATGTTTAGGTCGGGGAAAGGCCTGAAGACCACCGTCCTGTTCAGAGATGTCTCTATCCATATAAACGTGATTCCAGACTGGACTGAAGAGTGCAGTAGGCCAAGCGTCATGAGCCTCAGTTTTCGTCAGAAAGTGGCCCTCTTTTTTAAAAGCGGCTTTTGTATTTTTAAAGACTTCATTATATGTGTTTTATTAGTAATAGAGAGTAAAGTGGAATGATGCTTTCAGAGGGGGGGACGTGAGTAGTACTGAGCAAGTGGTCTCTTCTGTTCCATTAATTTCTTGCCATTCTTGTTAAGTTTCTGCAGGCAATAGTCTCGGTTTAGCGTGCAGCCTCCCCCTGAAAGTTGATAAGCAACGTAAACTAAGAGGAATAGATCAAAGACAGACCAGTAATTAAGCTGATCCCAAACTATTTGTGCCCCTGGCGAAGCAGGCATTTCCTGCCTCTTAGAGACACTAGATTTGGAGAGTTAGTAAAGTCATCTTTATGGCAAGATCTTCTCTGGGTTGCAAGGCCATGTTTTTACTTACGTACCGATTTTGCTTCTATCTTTGAATTCATTCTTGGATGTCTGTGACTTACAAAAGAGTAATATCATTAGAACAAATCTTCAAACCCCGTTAATCACACAACCCCTTAATAAACATTTTTGAGCGTGTACCCCCCAGTGTTCACATTTATTGGTTAGTTACAAACATGTCCTACTGTACTAATATAGTGTGTTCAAAATAAAGTATATATAACACATTAAAAGTTTTTAAGGCTGATACATAAATATAAATAGAATGTTCTTTTCCTAACTCAGTGTCTTTGAACCACTCAGTTTGGCAGCTGACTTAAAAAGAAGGAAATATTGAAGAATACTGTCCACTTGTTTATTAGTGCACAGACAAAGCAAAAACAAAAGCAAGTGTTAAGAATTGCCAAACCAGAAATTTATTTTCCTTCCATCCTTTCATTTCTTATTATTTTTTTAAGATTTTATTTATTTATTTGACAGAGAGATAGAGAGCACAAGTAGGCAGAGAGGCAGGCAGAGGGAGAGGGAGAAGCAGACTCTCCACTGAGCAAGGGAGCCTGACGCGGGGCTCGATCCCAGGACCCCGGGATCATGACCTGAGCCGAAGGCAGACGCTTAAAGACTGAGCCACCCAGGCGCCCCCCATCCTTTCATTTAAAAGCATCCCCCAAATAGACCTGAGTTTTAGTTCAGAATATTTTGGAATTAAATTTAGTGCAATTGTGTTGTGGGGGAGAATCAGGAGGTGAAGTAAATCCTTTCTCTCCCTTTGCCTTTGAGCCCTGGGGTTAGATAAAAGGTCGAGGTGTCTTTCCAAGCCAGCAGGCAGCAACTGCAGGAGACCTGGGCTAGAACTCAATGCAGGGGAACAAGGGCTGCTCTGGGTTCTCCCAAGTCCAAGAGAGTGGGCTACAGCTAACACACTGGGGTTTTACAGCTTTCACAGTTCCATGAATTATGGTTGGTTAACTTGGAGTTTTATCCCCAAAGGAGTATTTTCCATCTTGCTCCCCATCTTCCTCTTTCCCTGGGGGAGAAAATAGTGTCCTGGAGATCAGCGAATTTTAGATACTTACATGAGCCATTCAGAACTGTGGCTCAGAGTTTCAGAGTGCAGGGACAGGTAACACAGATGTCCAGAGTGGTATTGTCTACTTCCCAGTCCTAAATGCTTGTCCTGGGCAAATACCAAGCAACTTTGGGGTTTAGTCCTCCAGTTTCCCGAATCTGTACCAGGTGAAATGTCTGTGTCACGGATAACTCATCGCTGACCTGCCACTAATCACTGTCTCTGTTTCCCAGAAAGATGGAAATGCTGCAATTTCTTGAGCCTTCTAGATGGTCCGATATTGAATGACACTGTTTGAAATTAGGCTGTGGTCACCACTGTTAGGGTAAACAGTCCAGCCCTGTTGACAGTCCCCTCCATGAACTTGAATCAAAAGCCATTTCACATGGAGAACCATGATTGCTGTAAACAATCCATACTGAAACCCAACTATATAAATGAAAATTAATTTGTTGGGGCACCTGGGTGGCTCAGTTGTTTAGGTATCTGCCTTTGGCTCAGGTCATGATCTCAAGGTCCCAGGATCGAGCCCCGTGTGAGGCTCCCTGCTCAGCGGGGAGTCTGCTTCTCCCTCTCTCTCTGCCCCTCTCCCTGCTGGTGCATGCTCTCTCTTTCTCTCAGATAAATAAAATCTTTATAAAAAAGAAAAGAAAGTCAGTTTGTCAGTTATGAATAGAAAAAAATTAGTATAAAATTCAAGAAAGATTAACTTATTTAAGGGGTGCCTGGGTGGTTCAGTCAGTTAAGCGTCTGACTCTTGATTTCAGCTCAGGTCATGATCTGAGGGTTGTGAGATCGAGCCCCATGTCAGGCTCCATGCTGGGCATGGAGTCTGCTTGAGATTCTCTCTCTCCCTCTGTGCCCCCACCCCTCCCCCATGCACACACACACTCTCTCTCTAAAAAAAAAAAAAAGAAAGATTAGCTTATTTGTGATTACTTAACACATGTACTCATTACATAGGGATGCCTTAGTATTGGGCATCCAGTTGAATGTGTCACTTACAATGAAAACTTGAAGCAGGCATCCCTGTCCCCTTGCCCACACTGCCCAAACTCCATCTTTGGCTAAACAACAAACCAGATTGTGGGTGATCACCTAAGAATCCACCTTTCACTCTATTAGCTATGAATTTGGGGGGAGGGAAATTCATTATTTTTAGACGGCCATTTGAAGAAAGGTGCAGCAAGTGATAGATAAGTTAAAGTAGATAAAGTAGTAAAGAGAATGAGTTAAAAGTAAAAAGCCATCTGGTTTTACATGTAACAGGAGTATTTTGCAAGCAGTAGCTCTCCTGGATAATTTGGGATGGATTTTCTCTAAGCATTGTCAAGGTTTCCCAACGGCCCCAGCAAGCTTCTGTTGTTCTAAAGGCCAGTGCCTTTCCATGGGAGGGCCGGGGACCTGGGACCTTCCAGTAGTAGAAACTACCCTTATGTTGTGGGATTACTCTCCCTACAGCCCAGCAGGATGGATGAGTACAAAGGAGAAAGTAGCATTCAGAGGAAATAGGGTTAACAAGAAGATAGGGACGCCTGCCTGCCCAGGTCAGAGCTGAGGCACTGATTTTAGTCCCTTCTCAGCTGTTCCAGAGTTGTGCTGTTGAATGACTTTGAGATTCCTGGGTTTTTTTATTTTTCTTTTTTTTCCTGAAATAAAGCGTTCATACCTGGGAGCAGTTCATGAAGTAGGACTTCCAATAAGCCTGTTAGAATACAGGGGGAAATTGGCTCACCTGGGCAGCTATAAAAGGGGACAAGAAAGTGCAGACATTACCAAAAAGAAAGAGGTTGGGGAAGGTGCTCTTCCCGCACCACCTGACAGGGCCTGGGTTACTTGTATTCTTTGTGGAGGAGTCAGCAAAGGCCTGTTGAATGTCAACCACATGCAAGCAAGGGGCTTCTGGAGAATAGTCCTCTGACTTCCTGCTCACAGTGACTTGCAGATGTGGATGAAGGAGCACTAGCACTTCCTCTTTGGAGTTAGATCATCACACCAAAAGTTAGTCCATTGAAAAGTTTAAATTATTTAAAAGAAAGTGAAGATAAGTTAAAAGTAAAAAGCCGCAGAAGGAAATGATATTTGGATCAGGAATATGAAAAGCTGAGACCTTATTAAAAGAAGGAAAATGGGGCACCTGGGTGGCTCAGTCGTTAGGTGTCTGCCTTCGGCTCAGGTCGTGATCCCAGGGTCCTGGGGTCGAGCCCTGCATCGGGCTCCCTGCTCAGTGGGGAGCCCGCTTCTCCCTCTCCCACTCCCCCTGCTTGTGTTCCCTCTCTCGCTGTGTCTCTCTCTGTCAAATAAATAAATAAATAATCTTTAAAAAATAAAAGAAGGAAATGTTGGGGAAATGTCTTCCTGGAGGGAGTATCAGCTTAGAGCCAGCACACTTGTTTAGAAAGCTAGCGGTCAGCAGCACGAGGCGAGAGAACTCCTAAGGGAGGGTGGATGTCAAATACCACATGTCATCTAATTTAAGACCCCATCGAATGCAAGACGCACCAATATTCTATCTTCCACTAAGAAGAAAACACTGTGAATCATAACTGCCCCTTAGAATTCTCTTTGAACAAGCAAATATGAAAAATGTGGGTCTTAGATTCGTAAAACATGGTAATTTTAGAAAATAACTTCTAAAGTAAAATAATTATGACATGTTAAAAATACCTTGAGACGTTCTAAGTGCCAAATATACAGAAATATACTACTGACATTATTAAAGGACTTTCTACTTTTTAAAAAGCACATTTATGATGATCTCAATTTATCTTCAGAACCCCGAACAAATATTAATATTCCCACTTTATAGACAAAGAGGTTGAAGCCGGGACAGGCCAAGTCTGTGGCAGAGCTAGAATTATTTTCCAAGCCTCTTGACTCTAGATGTAGTTTATTATCCCCTTTCACCCTGGAAATCACCTGGGGTTTTTTCAGTTATTTTAGAAACACTGCCCCCCCCCCCCCGCAAAAAGAATTCTACCATGTCGATTCTCACAGTTCATTGTAGTTACCTTCTATAAAGTCACTGTCAACACTGAATTAGCGAATACCGAGGCGTCACTCTTCGGGGAAATACAAAGCTGGGTTTTTGAGGACCCTGGTCACATTTTTTATCAACCGATCAATGCATGTTTATGTATGTTTTTCAAAGAGACCTCATTTCATATATGGTGTTGTCGGATAACACTGAACTCACAGCCCGTAGCACTAACTCCTGCTGAATGAAGCTTATCTAACACGTATTTTCTCGCTGCTCTCATCGCGGCCTTCCCGCACTTAGAAGCACTAGACAGCCCTTCAGCTCTGCATTCGGGGTCCCTTTTAAACAGCGAAATCGCCAACAAAAAGGACATAAATGTGAAGAACGTGGCACATGGAAAGAACATTTGCTGCGGTGCAAGAGCTGAAACAGGCAGAGCGTTCCCTTGTTCGACCTCAGCTGGGGAGCATGTGCATCGGGCCACTGGGGTTTTCAGTGACCCGCAGAAGCCCACAGATGCCTGCCAGAGCCTCACACACATGGGCATGACAGTTACAAATACATGTTAGCAAGTTGGCAAATTGGAAAATGTGGAATCTGCAAGTAATGAGGATCGACTGTCCTAACTCGAGGGTACAAACCAGAAAACTCACCTTGGATTATGCAGCTCTGACCCTATTAGTCCACAATTGTCATTTCCTAAGAAGATTTTTAAAGGATAATCAGGAATGTCAGGTTTTTGGATAACTAATTTTGCAACAGCTAAGAGCCCTTGGAGTGAGTGCGGTGTAGCCGTGCTGGGGCCCTCTCTCCAGCCCCCTGCTCACCCACGCCCACAGTGCCTGTGGAGAAACATTCAGAATGGCTTCGGGTCCTCAGAAGCATAAGGACCACATGTAGTGTGGGGACTCTAAGGAGGAGGAAGACCCATGAATATATTCTGAGCAAGAACTTGGAGCAAATGATAAGAACAGAGGAGTACAGGATTGAGCTCTTTTTATTAGAAATTGGTAAAAGTCATCACAACTCTTGCTATGGCTGTGAGATTGAGGGAGACATTGCTCTGTGTGTGGTGAAAGAGGATGGGTTTGGAGTCAAATGTGGTTTTGGATTTCTGCTATTTGCTACTACCTGTGGTTTTTGGAAGGTCACTTAACCATTCTGAGCCTCAGTTTCTTCTTTCTGTACAGTGAGGTTTATGATACTGTTGGAATGTTGGAAGTGTTATGTTCACTAACTCGCAACTGAGTGCCTCCCAGGTCTGCCAGTAAGTGCTCAATAAATAGCAACGTTCAGGGACAGAGAGAGGGAAACTGTCCTGCGCCCAGTAATACAGAAATCTCAAGTGGTTTTCTTAGATGATAAGTAGTAGTCTTACCGTGTAAAGAGGTCAGAACGCAGTCAGGTACCCAGGTTAGCAACCTCAGATCTAGCCATAACGCTTAACGTCATGTCAGCCTCCTTCTGGACTCCGCCTCTCAGATGCCCGTCACTTTGGGTTCCTTCTCTCCCCACTGTTTTCATCCGGGCCTATCTCAGCATGGACGCTTGCATAGCCACTCACCTCCTCCCAGATTCCAGCTTCTCCCCGCGGAAAAGCCGCAGACCCATCTGCTGCTGACAAACCTCTAAAGGCTTCATTCACATGGTCTGTAAGTTCCAGCACTCATTATGAGACATGGGGTCCTGCGCTACCTCAGTCTTTTCCTGTACGCTTTTGGAGACTCGACTCCCAGTTCCCACCATATACCAAGTGTTCTAACCCCAGTGGACAATTGGTGATTCCTGAGCAGCCTGACACTGGCTTCTGGTCTTCCCTTACTCCTGCTCTTCCTCCCCATTCAAGAACATATTCTCCTTCTCCCGACTTGAAAAACTCCTACTCATCCTTCAAGACCCAGTTCAGGAGATACCCGCCTCTGTAACAAACTCTTCCCCCAGTTCCCGGGCAGAATTCACCACTTTCCATTGTACATCATGCATACTTCTGTGAAAGTCAGTATCGGGAGGTTTTTATGTGTGTATTTGTTTGTACTTTTTCCATCTCTCCCGGGTGTCCTGATAGAGGAGAGGCAGGCCATGTAGCCATGGAAGTTCCTTGAGGACGGAGATGAAGCCAATGTCACATGTGTGTCCCAAATCCGAGCCCAGTGTCAGGCATGCTGTGGCATCTCCCAATTGTCAGTGAAATTACACGGAGACAGGACAGTGTCCTAATCAGAAGCATAACCGTGCCTCCATAAGGCTGAGCCCTACTGGAAGCTTATCGTTTGTCTCCACGTATTTACAGTCAGGAGCTTAGACTTTACAGACACGGCGTGAAAAGGACCCTTAAAGATGAGACAAGCGCACAGATGGCATGGTCATCGGGGCAGTAAATCATTTCCGTCTCCCTCTAAAATCCTAGGTGTTGTATTTTGTGAGTCTTTAAAAACAATGATACAGCAAAGTAGAATAATTAATGCTAGAGAAACTGATCAAGATGTTAACGTAATCATCTGCAGTGAAAATTAGGTACTCAAGACCCAGGCATCCTTAATGTGGGAAAAACACGGAATTGGAGCAGTTTTTTCCTGGGAAGAACCTTACTTACTAGTTGCAACAACCAAGTCAGTTAAGTGACCTCCAAGGAATTCACTAGGCTCCTAGTCGTAAAATGAGACTAGCTTACATTAGGCAGTATTTACTGGCTGCTTTCAGCTTTACAGGTATTACTTCACAGTAACTATATGCAGTAGGTAATTATCCCTGTTTTACAGATGAGATAACAGAGGCTAAGAGAGGTTAAGTAACTTGCCTAGAATCAAACGGTTCCTAGTGCCAGGGGAAGTACACGAAGGAGAAAAAAGTACCCAAGAATTATTTTAGGACCCATTTCCACGTCTTTTTGTCAGCTAATTGATATTTACTAGTACTGTCTGAGAATGTGTCGAAGACCCTGTCTTTGGATTTAATGAACTTAACCCTGACCATGACAACATCAAGCCGTCCAGGCTAGGGGACCTGTCTGGTTTCAAGAGTTGTACATTTGTCTAGATGTCTTAGATACCCAGTGGAGCATTTGTAAACCATTTCTCTCAGGCTTTATTGACACGAAAGATCTTACTAACTTGCTTTTTTCCTCCCAGTTACTCTACTCTTTCCAGGATTCTCTGGTATGCATTCTAAAATGCTATTATATGGTGGGGAGGGGGCGGAAATTATAATTATTGATATCAGGAAAGATACTAGGGACATTTGGGGTACCTTTCTGTTCTCCCTTCCCTTTAGTAGAAGTTGTTACGGTTTTTGGCTCCTCAGGTATAGTCTCATTAAACCTGCTAGGTGTATCTGCCTTTCTTTTGCAGAATGCATACGTGAACAAATGCAACCCGCCCAGTGGGTCTGAGGTGATAGCTTCTCCATCAGCAAGAGTGACTTGCTTAATACTCAGAATGTGCGTGAGGAGGCAGTTAGATGTGAATGCATCTGGGGCATAATCAGCTCCTTGAGGATCCCGCTGCTCTTTTGCTGGAAGCCCTGACCTCACTCTCTCATCCCTTGAAAGCCAAAGGAGCAGTGTCTGCCCTGGACTGCAAGAATCTTGCAGGAAACACAGGCCCCTTGCTCCTCGTCTCCGAGGGCCCCATGTGTTCACTGGGAAAGTCCACAGTGCTTCCACAGAACCGTAGGTTGACAGGACAGCAGGGCAAGAGAAGAGCAGGTTTTCCGTGATTTTCTTCTCGGTGCCCAGTGCTTCTCCCAGAAGGCAGCATGGTGTAGCTCTGGGTCGGGATACTACCTTTCCTTCCACTTTCTTCCCTCTTGAATAGACACCACTATCTCTGCTTTCCACACTGGCTTAATTTTTTTTTTTTTCACCAAAAGTGTTTCATTTGATTGTACAGCTTCCCATGTATAAATCTAGGCAACCCTCCACACAGCCCCAGTAGGGAGTGACGTTCCAAATCTGTCATCGCAGGGGCATGCTCCAGCCCTGGGCTGGGTGGGGGTCTGGAGGCCTCTGCCTTGTGAGGATCAGGGCGAGCAATGTGCCAGGGAAGGGCTGGTGAAATTAGAGGTACTTGACAGGTTTTATTGAACTTTGGTTTGACAAAAGGCCTACTCCAAACTGATACATGTATGTCTTCTTTTCATTGACTTTGTGGTTGTTCAGCAAATGCTTCTCCAATTTGAAGACGGTATTCAAGGACTGTAAGAACAGGTCCAGAAGGGTGGTTATTTAAGAAAATATTTTTTTTGGCAAGAAGAAAAAATTCCTAAGCTACTTCTACTTGCTATCATTCATGTTCTTCAAAAGGGTGTTGATGTACATTTTGATTTGTTATGTTACAATGTGATGTCACCTAAAAAATCCAAAGCTTTTAGCAGTGTGGATAAAGATGGTAACTCCTGTTCGCTATCTTTAAAAAAAAAAAGTGAGAAAAATTGCAGAAGGTAGGCAGTGATACTTTAAATTTGGAGTTTAGGTTAAATATTTATTATTGTCTTTAATGTGACAAAAACAGCCTAAGAAAATCCACAGCTGAGACAGATAGTGGCAATAATTCCTATAAATTAGGTTACTAACTAAGCTACCAAGACCTTTAAAAGCAATTAGTTAATACTACCCCTGAAAGGAGTCTAATACAAATCTTAAGATGAAGGAATTATTTATGCAGTGGTACACAACTGTCAAGGCTCCATGTTGGGTTAATATCTGTTCAGTTTTATTGTAATTATTCAATGAATCTATGAGATTAAGCCTCAGAAAATTAGTGCGACAGTTAACGGAAGACACAGTAACCAAATCTGCACTGGGCCGGCTCGGTAAGAACTCTGGGCAGCTGTATCCACGTTGGGAAGCAGGTTTATGTTGCACGGCATTCCTGCTTACTGCAGAACTTAGGAATGAATCTGTCATTAAAAACGAGCATTATATTATTGATTTAAAACTGGTGAAACATTAGTTTGCAGTACCTTGATTTTAAAAAGCATCATTGGGTGCTAATGTTACAACTTGAGTCACAGAAAACAAGAAAACATCTCTTTTGTGAGTGGTTCACTGATCCTTTTTGTTGACCCAAATTCATCTTAGAGTGAGTATGACTGGAAAGTTTTCAGTGAATTGTGCTGAGCCCTAAGAATTCTCCCCAAACTGTAGCTAGCATCTGTTCTGTATTTACAAACTGAAATAGCTACGGATGTCAAAAGAAAGAAGATTCTATTTCCTTTAGAAAATAAGTCTTTTAGAAGTTTACATCAAAACTTTTTAAACCTTAAAGCTTTTCGTTTGCTTGTCCCAGGATAGCTAATGTATACTCCTTGTCATCTCTTGCGCACAGTGCCCTGCCAGACCGTCTTAGATTACCTGAAGACCCTGCTGCGGCACCACAACCAGCTCCTGGCCCCTCAGCCTGCCGACCAGCCAGCCGAGGTGGGTTTCTAGCAAGAAGGTAGATGTGGTTCTGTTCGGAATTTCTTTGAGATGAAGCTTCTTGATAGCGTATGCGGATACCCCCGAGCACATTGGCTAGCAGGACACAGCTTTGACTCCCTGAGGTTTGTGGCTCTTATATCCTGTGCGTGTATACACCGTGGAGGAAGAGCGTGCACGTACCCAAACTCACCAGGATCCAACGCTGTGCGCCGAGAGGGGGAGACAAAGAAACAGCAGTTCAAATGGTGGAGGCCAGTCTGGCGGCATTCTTTCAGGGCAGGGGCTGAAATGGAGGCACCAACCTGCCCTTCTCTAGCAGAGCCAGGGTTCCAGAAAGCCCCTTGCTCTCAGGCACCTCCCACACTGTGTTAGATGGATGTCTTCCAGACACTGGGGCTCCAGGACGTTTCTTCCTGTGGACCTCAATAAGAAGCAACCACAGTCTCTTCCAAAGTGCAGGAGAGATGGTCTGTTCTGCTGGGAATGGTAGGTCAGTGGAAACATGGCACATTTTTACAAGATTCTCAAGGCTCAGTTTTGCATATGTGTTACTTTTATCTTATGGACTTCAGAACCTAAATCCAGTGGAAGAAGCAATTGCTGGGGTTAGAAACGTCTTGCATTGATAACAATAGATGAGTTCTTTTCACATAGTTAAGCTTCCTGCACTTGGCAGGGTGAGTTGTTCATGCTGGTGATGGCAGGCCATTGACCCTCTCTCTCATCTCGTCATCACACATCCTACGACGCTCCCTGTGCGTAGTTACAATCATCTCAAGGCTCCATCCTCGTGCGTACCATTTCATAGATCTAGCTGCGCACCTGCTCTTCCCACCCTGAGCCCATGCCTCGCAGCTGAAGAAATACGAGAACACACTCCTTTCCACGTTTCTGCACATAAGAGAGGCCAGAGGATGGAAAAGGTGCCATCAGTCTGGTGCACACTGAAGCTCTCTCACCTCCGGGTGAGGTGGTGACTCCGTTCACCTGAAGTTTGGAGAAGCTACTTCAGGGATCTCTGCTCTTTTCCTCCAGCCCCCATCCCTGGTCCCACCACCCTCCCTCTTGAATTCAGCAAAAAAGTAAGCGATACCAAGTTGAACTCAATCCAGTGAATTCCGCCGCACTGATGTCTATCTTCCTGCACACCTGGTGCCCCCACCCAGGAAGCCATGCCACCCACCCACATCTGTCCTTCCACCTTCACTGCCCCCCACCCAGAACGCCGAGCCATCAGTCATTCCTAGTCTTGTGCACCAGGTTACTGGGTCAGACACACTCCAGTCTTCCCACCCTGAAAGCAGGCCTGCTTTGGTGCTCCCTCCGTCCCTCCATCATCGTCTTCTCTTTCTCCTTCCATCCCCCAGCGTAGCCTCTGTCAGCACTTCACTCGGCCCCACGATACATCTGGCTCCGTGAAGGTGGAACGCAGGTCTCATCCCACGTGTGTCCCCAGTGCCTGTTGTCAAAGGCACTTACAGAACAGTGACCTCGTTTTTCTTAGGGATTGAACACTTGAAAGACTGGTCTGTTACTCCAGTCTTAGATTCCACTTGCTCTTCCACCCCCCGTAATCCGGCTGCACCTTGACTACTTCCCAGAGTCCTCTCGAGTGGTCCTGGTGACTTCCCCGGCTGTGTAGTGCGGGGGCCCTTCCTCCGGCCCTCGTCCTCCCCAGGACCCCACTCTCCTCCTCCATGCTCTCTCTTGGCCTCAGTGTCAGGACTCTTCTTTTCCCCGTCCTTTTCTTGTGCTGTAAGGAGTTTTGCATCCACTGTTGTCCAGAGTGCCACCCTTCATCCCCTTCCCTCGCCGTCCACTGCCCTTCTCTGCCCAGTTATGTTCTTTCTCTGAACACCAGCTACATGCAGATTAACAAGTCCCAAATCGGTATCTGGCTACCAGTCCCCAACTCCCAGCCGCTCTGTCCAACCGCCTGACCAACAGTGGGATGCCCTTGCACCCTCGAACTCACGCCATGGCCTCTGAATGCCCAGCCCTACCCCAGTTTTCTCTCCCAACCCCGGGCAGAAATTTCTGAGGCATCACGGACTCCTCCCTCTTCCTCGTTCCTGACATCTGCTTGTTTTACAGCCACCTTGAGTAGTCTCTCTTCTCTCTACCTCCTTCCTCACACTTTGTACCTGGACTGTTAGGAGGGATTCTTCTCTTTTCTCCACACTGGAATGTTAATTTTCTAAACTACAGATCCAAAAGGAATGTCACATGTTTAAAATCCTTTCATTGCTCCCTAGAACAGGGTCCACATTTCTGAACTTGACGTTTCTATTGTACCAAAAAAGCACTTCCAAAAGGCCTACTTCCTCCAAGAAGCTTTCCCCGATTGCCACATCCTCTCTGTGCTGACAGAACACATTGTTCCTAATAAGAGTAATTCAGAAGTTACTTAAATATTCATGCATACATAGGTCTTCCATTTGTTTGTGAGTCTGTGAATACATTAAATGAGGGTGGTTCATTTTGTTTTTTTCAAAGTGACTCATAGATCAGAGTTTAATAACCCGTTAGTGGCTAATTGAAGAGAATATGCAATCAGAATTCTATAAAAACATAAAAATAGGGGACATATCTACATTTCCTCTGGATAGAAATATTTAAACTTTTATTACCCATCATCATCATTATTATGCTATTTTTACTATCATTTCAGGCACATGGGCATTTTCTCATTAGTATTATTGATCACTTTTTATTTCTATTAACTATGCTAAAATAGTGTGGTAAATCTCATCCATAACACAGGAAGCATTTGAGTTGTTTGGGGCTGAGAATGACTTTCTTCTTTCTTTTCCTTTTTCTTGAAGAAAATTACCTCCAAATGGTATTTCTACACTTAGGGAGAGCTTCATTTTATGGAGAGCTATTGAGCTCTTCTGTATAAGTGGATTCTTTTTAAGGATTTGAGAAAGCTTCTTCCTTGGGCTATGAGCTCCCTCATCTCAGGCACCTCTTATCTTGAAACAGACTCAACTCTGGTTTGGGGGCAAGCTCTGAAGTCAGGGACCAGGTTCCCAGCTCTGCTTTTGCCTTGTGAGACCTTGGAAAAGGATTTAACATCCTTGGCCAAACTGCTGTGGGAATCCTGGCTTGCCCCATGAGCTCAGACACCCAAGGGAAAGCTGTTTTTAAAACTTGCACATTAGGGGCGCCTGGGTGGCTCTTTTGGTTAAGCGTCTGCCTTCAGCTCAGGTCATGATCCCGGAGCCCTGGGATCGAGCCCCGAAGTGAGGCGGGCTCCCTGCTCAGTGGGGAGTCTGCTTCTCCCTCTCCCTCTGCCCCTCCCCCTGCTTGTGCACGCTCTCTCTCTCTCTCAAATAAAATCTTAAAAATTACTTGCACAACATTAAATGGAAGGTTTAACAACCAGCTGTTCAGTCCCCTTTTCTAAGGCTGACAGGTGGACTTAAAAGAACCATAACTGAGAGGATGGTCTTAAATTAAGGATTGGCGGAAGCCCTCTGTCCCTAGTACCCCTTTTGTAATGGTCCCTTGTCTTTGTTGCTCTCCTTGAAGTTCTTTAACTTTGCCAATTAATACTCATCAGAAGCTCTCCAAATGTCCCAGGGCCATAGCAGTTTAAAAAAAAAAAAGAGAGAAAGAAAAAAGAACTCTTGGCTGTAGCCACCGTTACTGAGTGTGTGCTTCGTGCCGGCCACGCGAGCGTCTACTGCAGTGGTCGTTCGACAAATGTTTGTTGCACCTACTGTGTGTCAGACACTGTTCTCAGCCCTGAGAGTAGAGCATCAAGTGAAGCCGACTGAAAACCACCGCCCTCGTGGGCTCGTCTTCAGGTGGGGAGACGCGTGGCTTCCTCACCACAAACATGCAAGCTGGGATTATTCTCCTTGCATTGACAGAGCTGCTGTGTAGACTGGAGTGGCCGGTCACAGGCCTGCCCCCCCAGCCCAGCTCTGCAGGTGCACCCAGTGGCGCCTCCTGTGAGGGGGCCAACAGGCCGGGGCTGCCGGGAGCCTGGGGCTAGCCTCAGGCTGTGCGTCCCTGGCTCAGTAAATGGTGACAGTTATTAGTAACGTTCTTCCGCAGAAATACTCTTGACACAGTTTGTGGTCTGAGGCAACCAGCCCTGGATTCCACCTTTCCTAACCCCCCCCCCCCCGCCCACTGGCTGCCCTGAGGACGGAGGGCTCAACGAATGAGAACCCCCGCAACCCCGTCCTTCCCTGTGCATGGGAAGCAGGAGAATTCTCTTCCTTGCTGTCTGCCTTCTCCTCCCTGCCGTGACCATCTGTTCCTGTCTTTGGGAAGGACATCACCCTTTCACCTGGGGGTCACCTTGACTCCTCAGTCCCCCACAGCCTGGCTCACTGAATTGGTCACCTGACCCCCTGGATTCTCCTTCCTTCCTCCTCGCTTCTCCATCTGCACCACCACAGACTCCCGTCATCCACCCCCTCACACCCCCACACCCTGACTCTCCCCTCCTGCTGTCCAACAGCAGCCTGGGCTGAGGGGCCCTTTGGAACCTCTGGGCTCTTGCCCGCCTTTTGATCATTGATAGCACCAGAGCCAAGGGTAGGTTTCCGCCCCCACGTACTGACATCTTAAACCCATGATAGTTTAGTTCTACCCCGTTCTATAAACACGGAAGCTTCGGTCCAACCAGTTGAAGTCACTTGCTCAAGAAACACAGATAAGACCCGGAACCAAGATCCAGCTCAAACTCCAGCTGTTGTAAATTCAAAGCACAAGCCATGTGCCTCAACTGCCTCCCTTAGGAAGGAAACTGAGTCACATGCTGCTAGGTGAAGGAAGTGTGAACACTGTGGTGGTGACTTTGCATGGGTGTGACCCCACGGCCGCCTCAGAGCACAAGCTGGCTGCCTCTTCCCTGTTGGCTCCTGGGCCATTTGCCTCCTCAGGGCTTCACCAGCAGCATTGTTCGAAACAGAACCCTTTCAGCCCCAAACGGTGCCAAATTTATCACCTGTAGTAAATTTGCAGAGTTGTAAAACTGGATGAGTTTTTCCTTCTTTATTTTGTACACCTTAATTACTGGGGAAGGAGTACATTAAAACTGAGATCGTGGGTTAATTAATTTGTCCTGGACTGTAGAATTTTATGGACAACCAGAACTAAAGTAATGGTTGTGTAGGTGGAATTGACTAAAAACATGGCTTATAAATGTGACAGAAATTCCTGTAATTAGTCCCACTGCAGCTATTGAGCCTGGGAATTTTATAGCAGACATAAATTAAGAAGATGAAAAGGAAGAAAAATTTTGAGTTGACATAGTGACATTTGCAGAATCTATCATTTGAGGAAACCTGGTTGGCATTATTATTATTAATGATGATTTTGGGGGGGTTTCACAATTCCCCCCTTTTAAAATTCACTTTGTAATGCCGTTTCCACCGTTATGCAATGGCTATCAGGTGTTAGGTGAATTAAACACAAGTAGTAACTTACGAAAATAAACCACCAGCATCATTTCTAAAAATACTTAACCGCCAACCAGAGGATGAAGAGACCTGTTTGATCACACTCTTCAAAGTCATTTTTGCATATTTTAATAGATTGAAAGGGAAAGTTACGGGTTATATTTAAATAGTGTTCCCTGTCATTGGATCTTGACACATTTTAACCTACCTGTTAAAATGCGAGTTATAAATAGCTCCTCTTTCAAAGGTGTTCATTATACCTCATTGGCTCTTGTTATAGAAAATGCAAATGTAATTTGAAAAGTGCCCGTTCTGAGTGCGAGCAATTACCTGTGCTCTTCAATACCTGGTTCATTGTCAGCCCAGCCACTTGGTTAAAAAGCATGTTTGCCTTTGAAATGGAGATCGCCTTCGCGGGCTGGCTGCCTGGCCAGCGGGCTGGCTAAGTAGGTAATGAGAAAATACTTGGCTTTTGCAGGGGAGCAAGCAGCTGCTGAACAACTATCCTGTCTACATAACGAGCAAACAGTGGGACGAGGCTGTAAATTCTTCCAAGAAAGACGGGAGGCGGCTCCTTCGATACCTCATCAGATTTGTTTTCACAACCGATGAGCTTAAGTACTCATGCGGCCTTGGGAAAAGGAAAAGGTCAGTGCAGTCAGGAGAGACAGGTCCTGAAAGACGCCCTCTGGATCCAGTTAAAGTAACATGCCTCCGAGGTACTGCATCCTTCCGCTCAGTGTCGCCATCTGTGATCTCATTTCACCGCATTGGCTCTGGTTCCCCCGTGCAAGTGTCCAGCCCTGACTGTATTTTAGTTTTTCCCTCTGAGACCTCTATAGGCTTCATGTGGCCCATCTACTTGGTATAGAGAAGTTCTTTAAAAATTCCTCGTTTGCTTTAGCCTTGGCGTTCTCACGGAATGGCCCATAAGCATCGCATAGCACCTCATGTTTCACGCTTCAAATTCAGATTTTCTTTGCTGTCACAGAAGGCCACCTCCAGCAAAACCGGAGCATGGGGAAATGCACAGAGGAAGGGAAGGGGTGGAATTTTTTAAAAATTAGGCAGATCTCCCATTTCCATATGCAGCCTGTGCCCCTTTCCCCCTCCAGCTACCTTCTCAAGAGGACTTGCCCCCAACTCCTTATATTTATTTAGAGTTAATTTTCCTTAATATTGGGGTGCCTGAAGTATCTGTTGCCCAGTCAGACTTTATTCTGTTAGTTTTTTTCACTATATTAAAAATATTGCTTCGATGATACCATTTCATCAGTATTAACAGCTGACTACTTTGCAGCTGATCCACACTGTGGTAGGCCAGGCAGAGGATGAGAAGGAAGAATCAAGAGGTATACAGTTGATTCAGCAGGTGCAAATAAAAACACAGCCTTTTAGACAAGTAGAAGCATTCTAATGCCAACAGGAACACTATTCACACCTGAAAAATTCACATCAAAAAGCTCAAGTATTGACCTGTGTATTTCAATAGTAATTTTATTGGTTGGAAAAACTTAATAATTTACTCCGGACAGGGATCAAAATATTTCCTGGCAAGGAAGTCACAATGAGGAGACACTATTACTGATAAGGCCTTGGTGTACAGAAAGGACACTCCATCATCCCCTCCTGGGATGCCCACAGTAGTCTGCAACATGAGTGTGCCTGAGGCACATGAAGGTTTTGTTAGCAGCTGAAATTCCTCGGGCCCACCCCAAGCTTCTGATTCAGCGGGTCGGGAGTGGGAGTGGGAGAGGCGTGCATTGCTGCTCATCACAACCACCCCGGGTGATTCTAGTGCAGGTGGCCCGTACTTGAGAGAACCACCTGGAATGAAAACACCCATATCAACTAGGCACAGGTGCGCCAGAGCACCCCCTGTCAGCCGGTCTGAAGATTCACTTACTAACAGTGGGTGATGGAAATTTCCAGGGTCTGTCTTAGCAAACTAGCCATAGTTTCTTTTATTCCTCAACATCATCAGAGCTGACAGAGTTACTCACCAAGAGTAACAGAGGCGTTTGTGAGCTTGGGGCTCTCCTGGGAACACTGTACTCCAAGAAGTTGCCCTGGGGCCCATAAGGGGAGTCAGGACAAGGGGCCTCACAACGGTATCCCTTTCCAGAAATTCTTATTCAACATTTCACATTTTAAGCAGCAAGTGAGTGAAACTGAGAGGTTAACATACCTCCCAAAGCACCCGCGCCTTGCCCTGAGAACGTTGCCCGACCCTCTGTGACACGGACACAGTCCAGGTGGGCTAATCAGCATCTGTATCCTCTGGCTCCTGCCTCACCTGGCGCCACGGCACCCCCCCCCCGCCCTTGGGTGGAGAATCCAGAGGCAAAAAACGGCAATGGTCTGTGTCAGGGGCGGCTGATCCAAACATTTACATGCTTGTCCCAAAAGCTGAACTCCTAGGGCCTTCCTGTGACCCAGATGGGATTCCTTTCATAAAGCCTCAGACCTGGTGACTCCCGGGGTGGACGTCCGTGTTGGGTGAGCAAGATTAGAACAGCCAAGGAAACCTCAGACCGTTGGACACTTAGTGATGGAAAACAGTTTGGAATGGAACCAGACTCCAGGCTGACCGCTCCTGCAGGTGGTTTGACCCTAGAGGGAAGAGGGCCTGTGAAGATGCGTCCTGTCTGTGCAACAGAATGAGCTTTTAATAGTCTACCACAGTATCTGAGAAAGTCCTGTCTCAGCAGCGGATGCCGAGGAGAGAGTGGAAGTTGACAGGGTGTCACATAGCAGCACCTTCTCTGGGTCCCAGGGTCGCAGCGTCCTCACCCATTAGTCTTTATTTCCTTGTGTTGATATGAGTGGGGGATCTAGACAGAGGGAAACTACAACAGTTGTTAGATAACTTACTGTAGGGATGGGAGGGGGACAGAAGAGGAATAGGGAGTTATCGTTCAGTGCTTCCCAGGCCTGCACACTAGGCTAAGCCATCTGATTCTGGCAGTTTTGCAGGAGGAGTTGCTGAATGAACACTGTTCTTTCCCTTGAGTAAGGCAGCTCGGGCTGGGACTCCGGTGAGGCTAGCAAGGCTCTCAGCTCAGGCACAGAATTGAAGGGGATACCCCTGCTTCTCTGCTAAGCTAGATTCTGCCTGCTGAGAAGGGCACGGTTCAATTCATGAGATTTTTGGGGTCCAAATACTCAAAGAGCATCAGCTTCTCCTGAGGGCAAATAGGGCCAGGATTTCACACAGTCATTTCAGACAAATCCAGTCCTGCGACCAGACCTGTTGTCTTGTAAAGGGAGCATTGTTGGAGAAGAAATGGTGTGTAAATAATAGTCACCTTGGACTATTTTGTAGTCAGCTGTGCAAAAGTAACAGAGTTTGACTTAGAATTTTTTCCAAAATGCTCAATTCAGTTTACAAGTGTCCATATTAAAATAGCTAGGTAGGAGTTACGTACGTGTCCCGACGCCCTGAGAAAACAGAAGAAAGGATCACGTGAGCTCAACCTAAAGGGAGGCTGAGTCTGTTTCATTGGAGTCTTAGTTCCTTTTTATACATTCACCCTTCCGGGCATGCTAATTGCTTTCTGGTGAAATTAAATATTTAGAGGAAATCTCACTTAAGAAATATTTGTCAGTACATGTGTGGATATCCCAATTAGAGAAATAAGTATGATCTATAATACATGTTAAAAACATGGAAATCTCTTCTGAACCAAAATTCAGGCAGTTTCTCAGCCATTGAGATTTTGTTCTCTTATTGCACTTAATCTGCAAATTAGTAGCTGGTTAAAGAATACCATACTGATGATATTTGCTGTTTCCAGAAATAGTGAACATTCTAAAAATGTGAGCAGATACTGACGTAGGTTTGAAATGTATGCCATAACTTTTACTAAGCGTGATGTATAGTACATCTTATAAATCAGATTTACCTTTCATTTCAATAGCAAATGTTCCTTAGGAGCATCACCTCACTTAACATGATTTTTACTTTTGCACATGAGTAGAAGGCTTACATGTAATTAGTTGAGTCTAAGAAATGACATCATCATAACATCACGTTGGATTTCCCATAAAGCTTTTCTTGTAGAGCTTTTGTAAATGTGTAAGCAGCCTGTCCATCATCTTCTGCAAAAACCAGCTGTTTTTCTCTCTCTTTTTATTGTTGTGTATTCCCACAGAATTCATTAGGATGCACTGTACCTCCAACCCCGACTGGTGGATGCCCTCGGAGGAGCAGATCAACAAAGTGTTCAGCGACGCTGTGGGGCACGCCCGGCAGGGGCGGGCGGTGGGGACTTTCCTGCACAATGGCGGCTCGTTTTACGAAGGGATCGATCACCAGGCTTCCCAGGATGAGGTCTTCAATAAAAATTCTCAGGATGGGTCTGGGGATTAGTGGACAAAATCTGGACACTGTAGCAGCTGGTCCTCTCAAGGGTTCCAGTTGTCAGTGTCCGGTTACCATCACCTGAGAGTCCAAAGCACGTCCTTCTGCCAGACTTGACACATCTCAAACCTTAAGTCTCTGACCTACTGCCACAGTTCCCAAATAGAAATCCACTGTAGGGTTGTTGGGGAAGTCTATGGAACCTACAACAGGCTTTCAGATTCTAAAAAGAAAAAAAACCACAATTGCATTGAATTGATTCCTGGCTAGACAGTGAGGGTGAAAACAATAGGTGAGCTGTGGTCACCTGTCTGAAACCTTCACGTAAGTTCTGCTTCCTGAGCAGAGCTGGTCCCCACAGAAGACTGGGCTAGAGTAGAGAAGATAGAGACACGGAGTTATTGTAAGAGACAATGAACAAACATTCTCTTTAAATAGTTGTCTTTATATTTTCCAAAGACTTGAATTCATACTTTCAGCAAAGACAATAGGATAAGTGACAGTGTGCTGTCTCAACATTGACAAGGCCTATATGAAAAAGCCAGAGAAAAGAGGTCCCTGCTAGACAATGATTCGTTGGAAATCACCTGGGGTTTTTTCAGTTATTTTAGAAACACCCCCCCGCCCCAGCATGTTGATCAGAAAGGCATGACATGATCTCTGGAGTTTACAAGCTAAGTTTTCATTATGTCAGTCAAGAAACCTCCAAAGATCCAAAACCCTTTTTAAATGCTTGATTTGGTAGGTTCATAGACCCACAGGTTCCATAGCCTTCACTCAGACTTTGTTGACGTAATGCCAGAGTGATGGGTTGAGCAATGAGCATTTCAATCACTTAGTTGTTTGGTGCACTGAAGACCAAACAAGTGGTGTGACTCATGGTATTCACTGAATTGACCAGATGTTCTGGAATTGTATACATACAGCTTCAAGGCCATTCTGACAACTATGCAACGGGCTTGTCTGTAATTGCTCTGAAATGTGAGGGTCTTTCTCTGAGTAGATCTTTAGAATTTGCATAAACTTTTGTTTCTTGTTGTCACCGATGAAAATGTTTCATCCCAACTGTTTTGCTGCTTCGCGCCTCCCTCCCACCGCCCGCGCCATGTTCCCTTGAACTACAAGCTCTAGCTAAGTTCACTGGTTTTCTCCCATTTAATTGGTTGAGCTCCGTCTGTGAAGTTACTAATGTCTTTGGGAGCATTCCTTACGTACAAACCGTGGAGATGCATTGCACGGCCAGTTCGAATGCATCTCCCGGGCCCGGGGCCTAAGACCAGTTGCCGTGTGTGTGTGTGTGTGTGTGTGTGTATGTGTGTTTTTGAGGGCTTCGGGTTTGGATGGCAGGAACAGCTTCCTCTATCACACTGATCCGATTATTGCATTCTTTTTTTTTTTTTTCTTTGTAGAGCATAGGGCTAAATGGGCAGAAGTTATTGAAGGTTATTAATGTTGTCTACAAACATGACTAAGGGTTTTGAAAATTGGTTGGAAATTCATTTAAGGTTTATGAGCATCCGTTTATAAAGAGTGGTTTTTGTAACCATTTTTTGTGACAGTAAATTATCCTTTATGTTTGATAATTAGCACCAACAATATGCACGGTCCTGGAAATAGGTCTGTCTTTAGCTTTTGTTAGGATTATTAGTTTCATCCATTGAAAAGTTTAATGTTTATAGAGATGGTCCTTTGTCAGATCTGTTCAGTGGTGTGGGGAGAACTAATACGTCAATCCTGTTTTGGTCAAGTTAGCTAAAATTTGTAAGTAAAGGAAAGGTTAAGGGCAAATGTGATGTTGGTTAGGGGAACCAGGAGACTACTATCTTTGGCTATCTAAGGGAAAAAGAGATTCTTTGAGGAGTTTTCAGAGGTCTGAGAAGTCAGTGCCTTACAAGATCCTTTGGTGACAGGAAATCTTGGCCAGATGCAAACTATCACCATAACCTTCTCTGTCTTTCCATCTTACCTTTGCTTTTTTTGCATTAGGCTCTAGTTATCCTTACTGCTGAGGGCAATGTCCTTTTTTTTTTTTTTCCCCTTTAGCAACAATATTTGACCACTGTTTAAAAAACACTTCCAACTCTTTTTCCTGCAAGCTTGAGAATTCAGCACATCTTCACATCGAAGCATCTTCGTGGTGCTCTGTGTTGTGCTGGTCTTGACCGCAGGGGATGATGAGAGCATCTCTGCTCTGCGTCCCCATAGGCCTGTGTGTCGGCGTGCCTAAAGATGAAGGGCTCGCACCACCACTGTGAGAGAGGGCGACGGGAACCTTCGGTTTGGCTGTAATTAGCATCCCCTGAGAAGGCTACTAGGGTAGATCTGCCTCCCGAGCTCCCCAGGCACATCTGGTCTCCCTCCCATCCCCCCATTCCAGGTGACTGATTTCTCTAGCTGCTGTTTCCCAGTATGCAGCAATGTGAGCCATCTCTTAGCACATGAGGAAACCAAGACCCAGGCAGGTGACTGGCTTCCTCAGCATTGCACGGCCAGTTCGGATGCATCTCCCGGGCCCGGGGCCTAAGACCAGTTGCCCTGGGTCAGGTGTCCACGACGTTCTCCGTTCTCCGCCGTGTGTGTGTGTGTGTGTGTGTGTGTGTGTGCGTGTGTGTGTGTGTGTGTGTGTGTGTGTGTGTGTGTGGCCACTGCCTGAGCCAGACGCTGACAGTCCCCCTGGGGGTGTGGCACGGCATCTGAGGAGATACCGTGCCGTCTCCTCTCCTGAGGGTGCGGTCCGTGCTGCCTGCCGAGCTTTCCGGCTGCTTCAGGGGGGGGGGCCTCATGGCCGCCTCACTTTCAGATCAGGCCTCGCAAAGGATGTTCACGTACTTGTGGTGGGACCGCTGTGCCCCCTACAGAGCGAGGTTGTAAAAGCTCACCGCCAGGAAGACCGGATGCTGTCCCTGCTCTGTCTTCCTTTCTCTTGGTCTCTTTGGAGACCTGAGGGTGTTGCTTGCTTTCTTGAGTTGATTCTCTACCTTTCTTTGGCAGCTGGACAGATTGCTCATGACTGGAAACTTCGTCTTGTGTCAGCTTGTAGAATCCTCCTTGAGTCCTTTTAGCACTGGTGAAAATGGGTTGAATTAAAGCTGCTCAGGATGCCGCTGTGCTCCATGTCCTTGATGAGAGAGGGAGGTCACAGGGCTGGCCTGACATGCAGGGCTCAGCTTGGCATTGTTACCTGTTTGAGGGGTGTTCCATGGGCGCGGTGATCAGAAGAGTCTTCAGCGGTGAGTGTCTTGATGTGTCTTGTGATTTCCCAACTTAAAATGATATCACAAAGAGTATGCCTACTTTTCAAACTGACCCGAAGGCCCAGGTGCCGTTCCACTGGGCTCAGGATAACCCTCCAGGGACCCACATCAGAGGACGTAGGCCAGGAAGCCGTGGAGGGGAGCACGGGTCTGGGAGCGGTTTTCCTAGAGGCACACTTCTCACAGTCTCTTAAAGCTGTGCTGCTCACAGTCTCACGGTTTACTCACCCCAGTGTTAAATGCTTTGGAGGAAATCTGTAAACTTGAAAGTTTGTACCTTCCCTTTTTACTTGAAAGTATTTCATCCAGCCCTGGAACCTGAGCATCTCTCTGTTAGCGTTCCCAATTTCCGCCACAGGGTTCGGGTTCCTGTCACCATTGGTGTTTCATAAGGTTTCACTAGGGATGTAGGAGGATAATGACAGAGTGTGTGCAAAAACTTGCTGCCCTCTCTTTTGGTGAGGGAATTGAGAGATGTATGTGGCCACTTCACAGCTGGAGAGCAAGTGGGTGAATTTATATTCTGGATCTTTCTTGGCCCTTCATTAGTCATAGACACATTGACCTAAGAGATTTATAAGGATTATAGAGGTATAAATTGTTAGAGGGTATTATTTGGTCCAACTACTCCACATGTCAGATGTGTGGAATGCTTTTTTTAGTCCAGTAGCTATTCCTGTAATATCAGGCAGTTTCCCCAAATCTAGACAAAAATACAAACTTGGGAATCTACAGCTTCGTGGTTTCTACATTTTCCTACCACCTTTAATGTCTTGCCCTCCCTCATGTTGCTCTCAGAAAATGGATGATGCATCATGTGAAATGAAACACACACGGTTTTCAGAAAAGCAAACCTATGTTTGCCCTCATTTGGATTTCATCCTATAACCTGTGCTCTAGAATCTAAACCTGATACCCACCAACTACCTCCTTAGTTTTTTTCTTAGATTTCAGTCATTTGTTAAGATCTCATTCTTGGATAACTTTATTTTTAGAAAAGATTTAAACCTAACTTTTCTCATTCAGTGCTATGTCATTTCACAGTACAGATCTATAATTTTTGAGCGCTCTCATACAAATTTCTAGAAATGTAATAGAAAACGATTTTGCACATATGGCACAAGTCTTGCTGGTGTATGTTTAATGTGGCAACACTTGCCGTAACTGCTTGGTAAAACATGTCAGCTAGACCGCTTGAGTCAGAACTCTAGTGCAAATGTGTCCAAACAGCGGTATGCAGCGTTATGATATATTTTTGTAAACAGAGTGATGGCTGCTTTCCATTGTGTAAGTACTGGATAAAAATAATCACTTCCCTTGTGATAAGGTAGGAAGATGCTCCCCAGCTGATGGCCCTCTGCAAAGTCACTTGCATTGTCAGCCAGTAAGTAGCATTTGTGTTTTTTAGAGAGTGAAGGACTGATAGCCGACAACTGAGTGCAAGAATACCAAGCCACCAGTCCTAGCTTCCTCGTGTGTAAAGTGCAGAACCAGAACAGGCAGCGTCTGCACATGAGAGACCACTCTCACCCTCCGTGGTGTGTTCAGTTGCAGGAGACACTGAGAGGACTGGACTTGGTGTACCTAATGACCAGCTTGGTCAGTTTGCCTACTGAAGCTCTGAATTTACCAAATCTCTGTGCTACAGGTGGCCAGATGAACTTTCCTTGTGACCCTCTATAGCTGACTGATACGAGGTCTAGGTGTTCAGTGAATCACAGTTCCCCAAATTATAATGAAAATACATCTACTAAGAAGACTCCTTCAGAATAATTGCCCCAGTACAAATGGCCACGTGGGTGCTGGCCACGTTGGAAAACTGTTCAGGCCTACACCCCCAAGCCACTCACAACCACCACTAACTGTAGCTGATAGTCATTGAGTTCTTGTTTTGCAGGTACCCTGCAAAGCACTTTAGTGCATTGTCTCCTTTTAATCCGCACAGCCACCCTCCGAGGCGGTTACTGTTGTCCCAGTTGATCCGTAAAGACACTGCCCGAGGTGCTCCGCTAACAAGAGGATTACTTTGGGCTTAGTAAACGGTGACTAGTTCAGTTTTCCCCAGTAGTCAACACAGAGTTGTCAAAACCCGTCAACACTTTGGAAGGGATTTTGTTTAATTTATAGCATCAAGGGAAAGATGATATTTGTGTTACTAAAAACTATCTTTAAGGTATGTTGATGCTTAAATAGGACCTTATAAACCATATCTACTCTGGTAACTGCCCGGTTGCTGCGTAAGACTTGACTTAACGTAAGATTCCATGTTGAAGAAGTTCTAAAGCAGTGAATAAGTTAAAGTTGCTAATTTGTTCACATTTGTTTCATAGGTTTCCTGTACCAAAATGCAGGGATATAAAAGACAAATTTGAACTCAGTGAAGTGATCATCTTTGGGAACTCCTAGGTGTTAGAAATGGCACTGGCCATCAGTTAGCTAATGTTTCATTCACTTTTTCACATTTGTTGTATTTGTAGCCTTAGAATTGGTAAGTCTGGTTTGGAAGAGAGGGATTTCATTTATGATGTCACTGTGAGACCTGTTGTGAAGATTTTGTAGGAAAATACAGTAATCTGTCGATTCTTTCCTGTCGTGATGGCTTTAACATCTCTTTGGCTGTGTTTAAGCTCAAGAGCCTGCCCGGCCGCCACGCAGGCCTGGCTTTTGTGTTTCTTGGGAACAGGGCATGCCAGACCGTGAGGTGGGTCCTGAAACGTTCAAGACCACTGGTCCAGCCCGACTCTGCCCAGTGTAAGCATCGCTCTCCGTCTCTCCTCTCTGGAACTTCATGTAGCAGCCTAACCCTGGGGCCAACTTGCCTTTACTCTATTTTCTATGATGAACAGTTGTGGAAAAACTGTGACAGATCCATTGATCCTAATATTTTTATTGTTGGAGTCTTGTTGATTCTCTATGAATAATTTCTATTTGATTGTACTGTGTAGAATTAATACCCACTAGGGATATGTTAATAAAACTATAAATGCATAGTGTAATATAGAATAGCAAGATTTTTTTGTGAACAATTTATATAGAAAAGTAAGTCATTTTTTAAGTGTTAGGCACATTTCTTTTAGGAACTTAAAATGTTACAAGAGTTTTTTAAACATTCAATATTTTTAATTATAAGAAACATTTGTTACTAGAGCCAGTTATTTCAGGTGTTCTAATTGGAGTATTGATTTTATTACCTCATATACCTCTAGAATGCCACGTGTTCTGTTGGAGATAAAATTGCACAATAAATGTCAAGTCTCTGTTAAGTGTTTCTGCATCTTTCTCCAATTCATTGAAGAAGCTTTTCTGTTTGTTTTTGGTTTTTTTTAAAGAACTTTATGCCCCCTGAAGCTAAGGCTTTTCTGCTTATCTCTGAATGCCAAGAAAATATGATATACTTAAAACCCAAATAAAAGATACTCAAGTCATGTCAGGGAATGGATCAGAAATCACCCAAAAAAGTCATTTGATCTCGTGACCGAGAAGGACAAGCAGTGATGATGGAGAGTAGCGTGGGAGCCGAGAGGACTTCTACCCTGTGTTTTTCTGTATGTTCGCACTTCACACGGCCTGTTTCCTACGTGACAGCACCCTTCTATTGGGGAGGAAAAAATCCTACGGCTGCTACTCATGACCTTTAAAAATGAACAAATGTTGATTGTTTATGGTTTTTGAACAGTGATCTGAGTACAAAACCAGAATAGTACGGCTAAATAAAGTGGCATGATTGTGGCTTCCCACATTTAGTTATTATATAAAATATGAATCTGACATCAGCCATTATAGAATTATAAAATTGGGTAAATGTCATTTCCTAAATCAGACTAAGTAAAAACTAAAAAGACTTGTTTCATTTTAGGGAAAATCTAAAGATGTGATTTTTTTCACTAGAAGATGCAACATTTCAACCAGGTGTTTTGGATGAAGCAGTAATTTAGTCCAAATAATTTGGGTTTCAATTGGGATGTCAATTACAATGGAATTTAAATTATTTTATTATTCTAAAACATTAAAAGAGGATTGTTAAGTAACTTTGAGTTTTTAAATATTTTCAAACCTACAAATGTTCTCAAATATTTTGAATATTAACCCCAGACACACAGGGTAAAGCTTCAGATTTAAATACTTGAAAAAGTATTAGGAACAAATTCATCCAGGTTGCAAGATATAAGATCAATATTCAAAAATCAGTTGTATTTCTAGACACCAGCAACAGACAACTTGAAAATGAATTTAAGGACAGTTCCATTTATAATAATATTGGAAAGAATAATATACATAAGAATAAATTTAATAGGGCGCCTGGGTGGCTCAGTTGGTTAAGCGACTGCCTTCGGCTCAGGTCATGATCCTGGAGTCCCGGGATCGAGTCCCGCATCGGTCTCCCTGCTCAGCGGGGAGTCTGCTTCGTCCTCTGACCCTATCCCCTCTCATGTGTTCTCTCTCTCTCATTCTCTCTCTCTCAAGTAAATAAATAAAATCTTTAAAAAAAAAAAAAAGAATAAATTTAATAAGTGCCAGACCTGTACACTGAAAACTACAAAACATCAATGGAAGGAATTTTAAAAGATCTAAATAATAATGATAATAATGGAGTGCAAGAGTTAATATAATATTAAGATGGCAATACTCCTGGAAATGATCTATAGATTCATTGCAATTCCTATTCAAATCTCAGGAGAATTCTTTGCAGAAATTGACAAGCTGATGCTAAAATTCATATGGAAATGCAGGAAGCCCACATAGCCAACAGATAGACATCCTTACATTTATGTTCAATTGATTGTTAACAAAATGCCAGACAGTTGAATGGAGAAAGAATAGTCTTTTCAGGGGCACCTGGGTGGCTCAGTCGTTAAGCGTCTGCCTTCGGCTCAGGTCATGATGCCAGGGTCCTGGGATCGAGCCACGCATCGGGCTCCCTGCTCAGCGGGAAGCCTGCTTCTCCCTCTCCCACTCCCCCTGCTTGTGTTCCCTCTCTCGCTGTGTCTCTCTCTGTCAAATAAATAAAGAAAATCTTAAAAAAAAAATAAAAAAAAAGAATAGTCTTTTCAACAAATGGTGGTGGGATCACGTGACATGATCTCCTCATCAGAACAAATGCAGTTGGGGGCGCCTGGGTGGCTCAATCGGTTAAGTGTCCAACTTAGTTTCGGCTCAGGTCATGATCTCAGAGTCATGGGATCGAGCCCTGCGTCAGGGTTTGAGGTCACTACAGAGTCAGCTTGTCCCTCTCCCTCTGCTCCTCCCCCCACTCACGTGTATGTGCTCTCTCTCAAAATTTTTTAAAAATGCAGTTGGAGGGGTGTCTGGCTGGCTCAGTCGGTAGAGTTTGCAACTCTTGATCTTGGGGATGAGAGTTCAAGCCACGTGTTTGGGGTAGAGACTACTTAATAAAAAAAAAATGTAGTTGGACCTCTACCTCAAAACTATATGCAAAAAATGAATCAAAGAGAGGAGGATAGACCTAAATGAAAGAGCTAAAATTACAGAACTTTTAGAAGAAACCATAGTATTAAATTTTCATGATCTTGGATAAGGAAATAGCATCTTCAATTTGAAACCCAAAAGCATAAGCAACATTGAAAAAAATAGATTAACTGGCCTTCAGAGAACACTATGAAGAACGAAAAGACAACCCACAAACTAGGAGAAAATATTTGCAAATCATATACCTGATAAGAGACTTGTAGTCAGAATATATAGAACTCATAATTCAACAATAAAGACAAATAGCCCAATTAAAAGTGGGCAAAGAATGAATACACTTTCTCCAAGAAAGATGTATAAATGGCCAATAAGCCCATGAAAAGATGCTTAACATCATTAGTCATTAGGGAAATGTAAATCAAACCACAATGGAATACCACTTCACTAGGATAGCTACAATGAAAATGACACACAATAACAAATGTTGGCAAGGATATAGAGCTATTGAAACCTTCATACCTTGCTGGTAGGAATGTAAAATGGTGCAGTCATTTTGAAAAACAGTCTGGCAGTTGCTTGAAACGTTAAGAGTCAATACGTGACCCAGCAATTCTACTCATAGGTATATACTTAAGAGAATTAAAAATGTTGCATACAGATGTTCACAGGACCATTCTTGATAATGGCCAAAAAGTGGAAACAACTCAAATGTCCATCAATTGATGAATGGATAAACAAAATGTGGCGTTAAAAAAAAAAAATGTGTAATGTGTAGCCACACAATGGAATATTATTCAACCATAAAGAAGGAGTGAGACAGCAACACCTCCTACAACATGAACGGACCCGGGAAGAATGAGAGAAGCCAGACAAAGAAGGCCACGTTTCTAGGGCTCCATGTATAAGAACTATTCTGAATAGTCAAGATACCAGGTAGGTCAATTTTAGAGTATGCTGCTCAGTGCATGGTTTACATAATGAAGGAACCAAACGTATTATGATACAATCCCTTTAAAGTTGATTATCATTCACACAGTAGATGTATGGAGAGCCCGATGTGCCTGGCACTATTTCAAGCATCACATCCCAAGAACCAAAGTGATACCACCCATGGCTGGATCCCTATTTGGAAGAAAATGACAAAGACCTATTATGAATTATGAGAAAACCCCAAGTTCCACCGTGCAACTTGTTCCTCCGAATAAAGCTATATTCAAAAAGCTTACTCCCGCACAAAACGAGAGACCGTGCCACTGAGCCTGTGTCTCTGTCCTACCGAGACAGCTCGAGCTGACTCTCTCTGCCAAAGTACATGCCAATTCAGGGCAAGATTGGTTCATATGATTTATGGTATTCCCAAGTCCTTTTTGAATTATTCTTGTTTTCTCTTTTCCTCCTCCCCCGCCAAAGCTGCTGTTCAGACCCCACATAGACACAGTCCTGGTGGTACACACCTGGTGTTTCAGGCAGTCTGTCAGCAAACAGATGGCCCCGTGCATTTGAGGAGTGTTTAATAAAGACATTCGGTAAGAAGGTCTGGGCAGGTCGGACTGCAGCTCCGAGGGAGAGTAGTGTCCAGACCCAGCACCAGCAGGGGGGTGTCAGCCAGGAGGGGCAGACCAAGGGAGTGACTGGTGGCACTGGGATTAGAGAGGACTGTGTGGAGAAGGCTCCTCACCAGGAAACATGATCTCCCTGTAAGAAGCCCCGTTAGACTTGGCAGAGCCTACGGGGACGGAGCAGGAGGAATCAGCACCCTGATCGCCCTCCTCTTTTCCGTCTCCTGCTGCCGCTCCCCTCTAGCTGAAAGCATCTGGAAACCAGAAGGCAGGGCACCCATTTATAGCCATACAAGTCAGCATCTTGGGACACCGAGCCGGGGGAGAAAGGAGAAAGGGAAGATGGGAGGCACAACAGATATGATCATGGAGACTAGTCTGATGGTCCTAAGAGCTCTTGGGTTCCACCTCATTGGAATCCTGAGAGTTGACGTCTTTCCATAAATGACTTGTAATTCCTAGGAAATTGGAATAGTTGGACATTTATTTAATCAGCAGGTTAAGTGTTTCACTAACATGATCACGCTGAATCCTCTTTATGATCTTTGAGGGAAAGTAATATTGTCCCCCCACTCTGGATGAATAAACCGACAGAAGTTCCCAAGATGACAGAGCTAGCCGTGCCGAAGTGGTGAAGCCAAGGCACCCATCCGGGCGGTCCCACTGCAGGTAAGAAGCAGAGGTTTGACCTACTTCGGTAAAACTCATCTTTGAAGGTAATATCTGAAAGACTTGAGAGACTGAGAAAAAAAGTTGCAACAACGAGGCTAAGACAGCAACTACCTCTTACCTCTACCCAGCTCTGGCTGGTCAAACTGTACTCGCTCTGTCTCGATTTGGTCTGAGAAGACTTGCCACATGAAATCCTGAAGAGAAGGCACAGATGAATATCGGTGCAATTTCTGGGTCCCCAGTGAGGCTTGGTTCGGCTTCAGTGTTAAAGCTCATTAGAGACCCAGCCTCAGTGCCTCGGCTAACAGCCCTCTGGATGCACTGGTCTTGATGTTTAAGAAACAATGCTTTGGTCAATCAGTCATCAGTAAGGTGGAATGAAATACGTCTAAAAATAGAATCTGAGTCTTTGTACTTATCAAATGTCAAATTTTAATTAATTGGCTTCTGCAGTGGTTTTGAAATACAGCTTTAAGATAAACATTCATTCTCATTTCCCAAAAATGTTATAGACCAGATTGATCCTGATCTTTTTTACTTTCTTTAGTCATAAAAATCAAAAATCATCAAAGCACAAAAATACTTAAGAATACCAATAATGAAAATGAAATATAACAGTAGGCTGTGTGGTTGAAGAACAGCACAGGGACCAGAACACGGAACTATAAATACCGGCATTTTTTAAAACTTAGGGTCCTCTTCCCAACAATAAGAGACTAAAAACAGGGGCGCCTGGGTGGCTCAGTCGTTAAGCATCTGCCTTCAGCTCGGGTCATGATCCTGGGATCCTGGGGTCCTGGGATCGAGCCCCGCATCGGGCTCCCTGCTCAGCGGGGAGCCTGCTTCTCCCTCTCCCACTCCCCCTGCTTATGTTCCCTCTCTCGCTGTGTCTCTCTCTGTCAAATAAATAAATAGAAAAAACAATCTTAAAAAAAAATAAAAACAGAGACTCTTCAGCCTCTGCCAGATTCTAAGGAGAAATTCAGGCCCTGGGGAGATAGGAGGAACAGAGGTATGAAATGTCTTCTACTCTGTGTCTTTTTTTGTACCATTGACAATGATTCATTCTCCTTCCTGGCAACACAGAAGCATTTTCAATTCAATTGAAAAAAAAAACATAATAATGTGTTTGATTGTGGGTTGTATTGTGTTTTCTATTAGCATTTTGTGCTAAATAATTACCCTTTCGGTTTCTGGTGTATTTTTGGATAGACTGTTTTCCTGTGACTGCAGAAGAATGTCAAAGCCAAAACTAGGCACATAATATATGAAATATATGATAGCTCTGGAATTGGTAAATATTGGGGAACTCTGTCACATTTCTCTTTAGGGATATTTAATGAGGAAAATTCTTATGAATCTCCAAGGAACTATAAAACATTTGTTTAATGAAGAAGTGTCTAATCCTGGTGAAAAGTATAAAACAAGCCTTTTTCCTGAAATGTCATTAATAATGGAGAAGTTACAGATAGAAGGAATTTAAAAATCTTCTGATGGAACAGGAATTACCATCACTTAAGGAAAAGTAAGGCCCAGAAAATTCTAGTAACTTTCTCAAGTTCATGCACCTATTTACTAGCAGTGCCTAAATGAATATCAAAATAATGGAACCATGGTTTTACAACCACTTGTGCAAACTTCTTATCGCCTTGGCTGCCAGGAAGCCCAGTGTTAAGTTGTATCTCGGTTGTATCTTCCTATAGCTCAGCTCCTCTAGTATGTTTATTCTCTACCACCGTCAACCATCTTTTCTGTTCTTGTCTTTGCACTTATCTTTGAAAATTTATTGTAACAGAGCTTTATTATTAAAAGCTATTTCTGTCTGGAAATAAGTGAATTACAGATAATAAGTATATTAGAATGCTTCCCGGAATGTAAATCGTAGTGTTCAAAATCTGTCTTCAGAAATAAGACACCTCCTTTACCCCTTCCTGTCACCATTGCCCCCGTCTCTGCCCCACACTCACAAAAACGTTTCAAACTCTCTGTTCTAACTTATCCATAGAATCTGTCTTCTCAACCTTGCCATCACTTCCCCACCAGGGTTCTGTCCCCTCTTTGCGTGCAATGAGGGCAGGAATCTGATGGATAAGGAAAAATGAGGCACTTGCCCAGAGGTACAGACATGTGATGTCCAGGGGACCTGATTCCTTCCCTCTCTGGGATCCTACCTATGAGCCTTTGAGCAGAGAGAGCTCCAGTGTCTGTTGTCTGACAGGAGCTAGAAGAAGTAACATAAGAAGTGAGAACCAAGTGTGGTTTTAAGCTCCCAAGATCTCAGGTTTAGTTTGTAACTACAGTGTAACTCAGTCTACTGCTGACTCCTATGACAAGAGTGATTCTAACCCTTTTGTGTCAGGAGCACTCTGAGTATCCTATAAAAACTAGGGACTTTCTCCCTAGATGAACGGACACTCAGGATTTTCCAAGGCATTCCCAGGGATCCTTGCATCTCCTATAGCTTATCCGTGGTCTTCGTGTTAAGAACTCTTAATCTAGAACCTTCTTCTCCTCTGCTCAGAACCACCTTTTCCTTGATAGCTTATCTTACAGTTCTTCATTTCTCCTGAGAGCACTTGTTGTCTACATAGGAAAGACTTCGGAGTAAAATATACTGCTCTAAAATACTAAAATGAAATGGCCAAATTATTAGTCTGGAAAGAGGGTATTAGAAAGACAAATGGATGAGCCATTTTCAAAATGAAAATTCCACTATTAAAAAAGCATTGTGCTACATCATTATTGAAACAAAGCAGCTTTGTTCCCCCATGATACCCTAAAAATGAATGGATGTACCTTCTCAGAATTCTGCCAAGCTTCAATCTGGTGGGTTCTTTAATATTAAAAACTTTATAGTACTTACTAAGAAAAATATTTATAAAGGAACATTTTTGAAGGACAATTATTCTGTGCCAGGAACAGTCCTTCCCATTTTGTTAGCCAGACAAACCTGCCCATTTACATTGCAGACGGGCTCACGCTGCAGACTCAGCCACCCACATCATTCCCCACATATCCCTGCCCTCCCTCCTTCCCCTCTGCTCTAATCAGAAAGGCAAATGGAGCTGTTTCAGTGCCTCTACTCCCTAGTCATATCTGTTCAGCGAGCAGATGTTTCTATTGCCTAGGTACTAAGTGCCCAACCATGAAACTACTTGGGGAGAATATTTAAAATCCGGCCACTCAAATTCATTCCAAAAATAAAGCTACTTTCCCAAACAAGTAACCAGATAATGATCCAGTGCTTTTGCAAATCATGCTTTTGGTCTCTACCCACTCTGGTTCTTACCCAAAAACTAACAAAAACTAGTTCTGTCTCCCCTTGGAGCTATCTGAAGCCAAACGCCCATTTTGTTTTCTGTTTCCTTTTATTTTCCTTTTTTCTTTTTTAAGCATGTATTGTGTAATATGGACTGGGCCCTATGTGAGCGGTCAGCCCTAGGCCCTACCCTGGGGTCTCCAGCTCCCTCTTACCAGAGAAAAGAGAGGCTATGGGGAAAGAGAACTGTGATCTTTTCAGAACCACACAAGGGCGGCTTTCTCACCAGCTACTCCAGCCAGTGGGCTCCAGCCAGTGGGCTGTGGTTGGAGAGAATCAAAAGTAGCCCCTGCGAGATCTGGTCTTGTGAGACAGGGAAGTGGGCTCCCGAGGTGCCAAGCCTGGCTCAGTTTCTCCAGGACACAGCTCATGAGGAATGCAGTAGGATCTGGGTGTGCCCCTTACATGCTGTGGGTTATGTGGGTTACAGCATACAGTTGTCCACACCCAGGTGCCTTGGTGGCTCAGCCGGTTGCGCATCTGACTCTTGGTTTTAGCTCAGGTCATGATCTCAGGGTCCTGGGATCGAGCCCCGCCTCGGGCTCCATGCTCAGCGCGGAGTCTGCTTGGGGCTCTCTCTCTGCCCCTCTCCCTGCTCGCACTCCCTCTAAAATAAATAAAAATAAAAAAAATAAAGTCCACACCCATTTGTTAATGGAGTGCCTGAAGTGTTTTCTTCTGAAATCCTATGGTTAAAGCCTGTGTTATAATGAAAAACTCCTAGTTGAATATTTACTCTTAAAAATTATTGTTCTTTTTGCAGAGGGGAAAGGAAAGGTTGAATAACTTTCAGAATAATTGCAGGCGACAGCCCTTCCTACTCAAGAGACTACACTAGAAATACCTTGTGGAAAAAAAATCGCTTGGGTCCAAGCATGCTAAAGTTGAAAGAATTGTTTTATTACTAAACTATATTACTTATTGTCAACTTCTGGCTTGGTGGCTTTGTGATAGTTTCAAAGTCTTCAGTCTGCTTGGTAAAAGAAAAAATGGCTATTCCCATTGAATTTGTGGATAACAGTGAATAGCCACAGGAGTATCCTGGAAATTTGAAAGGAAAACAAGCAGCATTACCATGGTAATAATACTCAGGGTGAGGTGGGGGTAGCAAATGGGTCATCCTGTTATCTATCAGGGCATTCTGTGGCTTCAAAGCACTTAGGACATTATAATTACATATTTGTGGAACTTTTTGTATCATTTGTACGCCTCAGGAGATTTTTAGCTCTATGATGTCAGGGGACATAATTGATCTTTTTTTGCCTTTTTGTATTTTTTACCTAGCACAGTAGCTAGCATTCTGTGTGCAGCTCCAAAATATTTTCTAACGTGTTAGTGTACTGTGCTTATATATATGTATATGCCTAGATGATGAACAGAGCAAAAAGCTTGTAAAGATTTGAAGAGATTTGTGGGAAATAATTTAAGTTGTCCTGTGGTCAGCAAGACAATGCCGTGGAGCCTTCTCATGCCACTTCCTCAGTTATAGGGAATCGAGGCATGTCCCCACCCGTGACGGAGAGTGAAGACAGACAGGAAAACACTCAAGAAATAACCCTGTGTAGCTTCACTGTCCTTTGAAAAGTGCGAATACATTTTGGTTAAATAGGCATGCAGAAATTTAAACGGCAGTCGTATGCACAAATGGGGAAGACATCGGTTTAGTTCTCCCAAATTATTCTACACACCCAAGTAGCTAGAATGCACACACGCATACAATATTGCCATGCCTCGGCCCTCAATAAAATGCATAAACCTTGGAAGACCTGGAACCCGCATTGAAATCCCAGCCCCAGGACATCCCGGCTGTGTCCCTTTTGGCAAGTCATTTAAAGCTCTCTGAGTTTTCTTGTCCTTATTTGTAAAATGATATCTACCTCTTTGAGTTAAAATAAGAATTAAAGCTGACATCTTATTTGTGTTTTGTCCCTTCTTTGTTCCTTGTTTACTGCCTTGTTTTGGATTATTTATTACGATTCTACTTTATTTTCACTCTTGGCTTATAATTAGCTGTACCTCTTGGTGTGTGCTAGTGGTTGCTTGATGATTTACGATCTACATCTTTAACTTATCACGGTCTGCCTTAAAATAAAGTCATACCACTTTATGACTAATGTAAGGATCTTACAACAATACCCCTCCATTTCTCTCTTCCTGTCCTTTTTGCTATTGCTGTCATATATTTTAATTCTATGTTTTATGGGTTTTTAATTCTATTCCACTTTGGTCAAAGAACATACTTTTGTAAGATATAAATCCTTTTATCCTTATTTACGTGTGTTTTATGGCCAAGCATATGGTCTTTATTGGTAAATATTCCAAGTGCCCTTCAAAAGAATGCGCATTTCTGTTTGGGGGTGGAAGGTTCTATAAATGCAAATGGGTCAAGTCAGTTGATAATGTTGTTCACATCTTCTACATACTTACTGGTTTTGCAGTCTCCTTCTATTGATTATTGTGAGAGCGGTGCTGTGTGGGTTTATCTGTTTCTCCTTTCAGTTCTATCAGTTTCTCCTTTCAGTTCTATCAGTTTTTGCTTCATGTATTTTGAAGCTCTGCATTTAGATACATAAATGCTTGGATTATTTTGACCTCTTGAAGAATTAACCCCTTTATCATTAAGAAATAACCTTCATTATCCCTGCTAATAATTTTTATTCTGAAATCTATTTTGTCTGATATTAATATTCCTATTTCAGCTTTCCTTTGGCTGGTGTTAATGTGGTATAGTTCATTCCATCCCATTACCCTTCACCTATATGTACCTTTATAATTACAGTGGATTTTTTATAGGCATCATATAGCTGGGTCTTACTTTTTTTATCGAATGAGACAGTCTCTGCCTTTAATGGAAGCATTTAGACCATTTTACACCTACTGTGATTATTGATATAGTTCAGTTTGAATCTATCATATTGCTATTGGTTTTTCTGTCTCATCCCTTATTTTTTTTTCCTTTCTTTCTGCCCTGTTCATCCTTTATAATTCCATTTTATGTCTTTTGTAAGCTTATTAGCTGTACCTCTTTGTTTTCTTTTCTTAAGGTTGCTTAACAGGTTAGAGTATATATCTTCAACTTATCACAGTCTGCCTTCAGGTAAGGTAATTTCTCTGCAGGTGTAAGAAACTCAAAACAGTACACTGTTTCTTCTCTGCTAATATCTGTGCTATTATTGCTATATACTTTATTTTTTATTTAAAATCAATTAATTAACATATAGTGTATTATTAGTTTCAGAGGTAGAGTTTAGTGATTCATCACCCAATGCTCCTTCCATCAAGTGCCCTCCTTAATGCCCATCCCCCAGTTACCCCATCCCCCCCGCCACCTCCCCTCCAGCAACGCTCAGCTTTTTTCCTAGAGTTAAGAGTCTCTGATTTCGTTTTATTTATTTTTCCTTCCCTTCCCCTTGCTGTTATATATTTTAGTTCTACATTTGATATATACCCTATAGCACAATATATATTTTTGCTTTAAACCATCAACTATCCATTAATTTTAAAAGTAAGAAAACATTTTTATATTTACTCACTTATTTCAGTGCTTGTCATTCCTTTCTGTAGATCCAGATTTCCATCTGTTTTCATTTTCCTTCTGCCTGTAGGACTTGCTCTAAATTTTCTTGTAGTAGACACCTGCTGCTTGAAGAATTCTTCCAGCTTTGTGTGTCTGAAAGGTTCTTTATTTCACCTTAATTTTATAAGAGATTTTCACTGAGTATAGAATTCTAGGTTGAGAATTTTTTTCTGTTAGCATTTTAAAGATGTCCATCTAGTTTCTTCTGGCTTGCATAGTTTCTGATGTGAAGTTTCCTATATTTCTTATCTAAGTATCTCCAATCTAAGGATCTTCGTATATATGTGTCCTTTTTTCTCCCCTCTGGCTATTTTAAGATTCTTTATCACTGTTTTTTCAAGTTTGATTATGATATGACTTGGTGTAGTTTTCTTTATTCTACTTGGGATTTATTAAATTAATTGGTCTATGGGTTTATATTTTTCATCATATTTGGAAAATTTTTCAGTTATTTCTCCCAACATATTTTCTGTCTTCCTTTCTTTCTCCTGTCTCTTTCTGGCACTCCGATGAGATGTTGTAGAAGACAAAATAATGGCTCCCTGAAGATCTCTACATCCTAACCCCCAGAATCTGTGAGTATGTTAGGTTACGTGGCACAGGGACCTTAAAAAGGGAGATGGCTCTGGATTATATTGGTGGGCCCAATGTAATCACAAGGATCCTTAAGAGTGGAAAAGGGAAAACCAAAAACTAAAAAAAAAAAAAAAGTGGAAAAGGGAGCATAAGAGAAAGTCAGAGTGGTGCAATGTGAAGGTCTGATTCACTGTTGCTGGTTTTGAAGATGGGGGAAGGAGACCATGAGCCAAGAACTACAGGTGGCCTCTAGAAGCTGGGAAAGGCAAAGAAAGGATTCTCTCTAGAGCCTCCAGAAAGAAATGCAGCCCTGTCAACACCAGTGAGACCTTAGTTGGACTTCTAACCTCCAGGACTGTAAGATAATAAATTTGTGTTGCTTTAAGCCACTGAGATTGTGGTAATTTGTTACAGCAGCGATAGCAAACTAATACAAACATATATTAGGATGCTTGATACTGTCCCACAGGTCACATGGATTCTGTTTCTTTCTTTCTGTCTGTGCTTTATTTTGGATAGTGTATAAGTACATCAAATTCACTAATCTTGTCTTTTGCACTGCCAAATCTACTATCACTCCCACCTGGTGTATTTTTCTCTTCAGATATGGTATTTTTTTTTTATTTCTTGAATACACACACACACTTTCTTTTCTCTTCCACACACTTTATTTCTTGAATATATATATTCATTCACATCTGCCCTCATATGTTCACATTTTCATTTACATTCTTGAGCAAATCTATATTTAGATAGCTGTCCTAGGTCCTTGTCCACCAATTTCTTCATCTCTGTCATTTCCGCGGCTGTTTCTACTGATTGATTATTCTCTTAGTTATGGGTCATCTCCTCCTGGTAGGAATTATTGATTGGATGCTAAACATCATGAACTTTATGTTGACTTGCTGAATCTTGTTGTATTCTTTATAAAGTGTTGGATTTTGTTCTAGTGTACAATTAAGTTACATGCAGATCAGTTTGATTCTTCTTTTTTTAAAAAAGATTTTATTTATTTATTTATTTATTTATTTATTTATTTATTTATTTATTTATTTAAGAGAGTGGGGGAAGGGCACAGGGAGAGACTCTCAAGCAGACTCCCTGCTGAGCGTGGAGCCCTACAGGGGGCTCAGTCTCACAATCCATGGATCATGACTTGAGCCAAAACCAAGAGTTGGACACTTAACTGGCTAAGTCACCCAGGCGCCCCCAGTTTGATTCTTCTGAGGCTTGTTTAGGCTTTGCTATGGTAGATCCGGAGAAGCCTTTACTCTAGGGTTAATTTAACCTCCCAAAGGTGTGATCCTTCCAAGGATTCCACCAAATTTTCTGTATATGGTAAGTTTTCTCTTCTGACTGAGGGAAAAACCAACTCTTCCAGCTGGGTGGGAACTGTTAGGTCGACTGATTTCCAATTATTGTTTCCCCTGTTTTGAGGAGTTTTCCCACATGTGTGCAGAGGTAAGTACTTAATCAAAGACGTGAGGGAATCTCATGACAGATATGTATGGCTTTCTCCCTGTACCTCCATTGTCTATTATAATATGTTTGATAGGCTCTCTCTTCCTTGAACTCCAGTTTCATCTCAACTCAACAAGCTCTCCAGGCTCTGGTACATCCAGAGCAGCTCTAGGCTGCAGCCTAGAAACCTGCTGTCCAATGTCTTAAAACAGTGCTTGCCTCACATATTTTGTCTGGTTTTCTAGTCGCTTTCAGCAGAAGGTAATTCCCATAGCAGTTAATTCGTCATGGACAGAAGTGAAGGTATATTTAAAGAATTAAATAATATATAAAAATGCCTAGCAATAAGGCACTCAATAAGTGATTACATTAATCAATGAATTATTTGAATTACCTTCAATAATGATAGTAATAATATTAGCTAGGTTTAATTAGGCTCTTACTAGGTCTGAAACAATATAGTATCTTACATCTGATATCTGATAATACTAGTATCACCGTTTAATAGACAAGAAAACTGAAGCAAAGTGAGTATAGCAACTTGCCTAAAGTCACACACATAGTAAGTAGCAGAGTCAGAATTTGAACCCTAATATACCTCCGAAGCACCGGCTGTATGACCTCAAGTATGGTGCCTTTTATCTTGTGTAAGAATACCTGGAATGAGTAAGATGGTAAAATAATGAGACTGGCTTCTTTAACCAACAAACCAGAATTTTTATCTTCAGGTGAGCATTAGTCTTCAAATTACTAATTACCTTGAAAGGGCACAAACTTACTTTAACAATGTTCATAGCACAGTTAGGGCTTCTCTTACAAAATGAACTGATGAGCCACAAAACGTAAATTTTTAACCCAAATAGTGTTCTTACTTTCAACCCAAAATAATAATCAGCTTACCCATCCACTATATTCATCAGTTTTATATCCAACTAGTTTCGGCTGCTTCCAAAAAAATCAAAATTATCCTCAAAAGATGAAGATATCCATCATTTTAGCAAGCCTATTTTAAAAGGTGGGTGACAAATTCTCTAGTTAATTCCCAAGCAAATGTTGGCGGCATTGTTAGAATAATACTATAGCCTCACAAGGGATTGTTTTTAAAAGAACACTTAGTTGATCTTTAATATTTATTTAAAATACTATTGACATTTTATGACCATACTTTTTTTAATGTTTCTAGTTTTTATTTAAATTCTAGTATTTTTTTTTAACATATAATGTATTATTTGTTTCAGAGGTACAGGTCTGTGATTCATTAGTCTTACACAATTCATAGCGCTCACCATAGCACATACCCTCCCAAATGTCTATCACCCAGCCACCCCATCCCTCCCACCCCCCCACCACTCCAACAACCCTCAGTTTGTTTCATGAGATTAAGAATTCCTCATATCAGTGAGATCATATGATACATGTCTTTCTCTGATTGACTTATTTCGCTCAGCATAATACCCTCTAGTTCCATCCACGTTTTTGTAATTGGCAAGATTTCGGGGTTTTTTTTTGATGGCTGCATAATATTCCATTGTATATATATATATACCAGATCTTCTTTATCCATTCATCTGTTGATGGACATCTTGGCTCTTTCCATAGTTTGGCTATTGTGGACATTGCTCCTATAAACATTGGGGTGCACATACCCCTTCGGATCCCTACATTTGTATCTTTGGGGTAAATACCCAGTAGTGCAATTGCCACTGGGTGTTATACACAAACAATGAATCGTGGAACACTACATTAAAAATTAATGATGTAATGTATGGTGATTAACATAACAAAATAAAATTTTAAAAAAATAAATTCTAGTTAGTTAACTTGTAGTGTAATAGTTTCAGGAGTAGAATTTAGTGATTCATCACTTACATAGACCACCCAGTGCTCATCACAAGTGCCCTCCTTAATACCCATCACGATTTTAGCCCATCCTCCCGCCCATTCCAGATTTACTCCAAGAAATCAACTAGGTAGGAAACGCATTCCTTTATAAGAGAATTCATAGTGATCTTTCTTATAAAAGTGTTTCAGTTCTACAACCACAATAACTACCTATATTTCTCTGGAGATACATCTACTGTAAAAGATCAGATATTCCTGTGCCAGTAGGCTGCATGTCCAAACATCAGAAAATAATCTTAGTCCTTGATAGTCAAAGTGTGGTCCATGAGCCAGCACCTTTAGAATTAATTACCTATAAGCTTGTTAGGAACAGAGAATCTCAGCCCCACTCCAAACCTCCTGAATCAGAAAATCTGCATTAGCAAGATTTCCAGGTGATTTGTATGCAGGTTAAAATTTAAGAAACAGCTCCAGCTGATTCTATGAAGAGACAACGTAAGTTATAATGCCAATGGAACAACTAATGAAGATAAGGAAATGTTTTTTGGGTAGAATAGTCAGTGATTGACTATCTTTATTAAGGAGAAAGTTAAATCTACAGTGAAGTTTTAGGAATGTAGATCTTTAAGAGAACTTTAGCCAAATTTAGTTAGACCAGAGACGAGTATCAAAAAATTAAATAACTAGACCATAAAACTCCTAGAAGAAAACATAGGTGGTAAGCTCCTTGACATCAATCTTGGTGATAATTTTTGGATCAAACTCCAAAGCAAAGGCAACAAAAGCAAAAATAAACAGGTGAGGCTACAAACTAAAAAGCTTTTGCACATCAACAGAGACCATTAACAAAAAGGCAACCTACTGAATGGAAGAAAATATTGCAAATCATGTATCTGATAAGGGGCTAATATCCAAATTATCTGAAGAACTCATAAAACGCAATAGCAAAAAACCCCAAATAATCCCATTTAAAAACAGGCAGGGGATCTGAACAGAAATTTTTCCAAAGAAGACATAAATTGCCAAAAGGGGGCACCTGGATGGCTCAGTCGGTTGAGCAACTGAGCGTGGGACTCTTGATTTCTGCTTAGGTCATGATCTTGAGATCAAGCCTTGCCTTGGTCGATCTCAAGCCCACCTCGGCACAGGGCTCATTGTGCTGGGTGGAGAAGGAGGAGGGGGTTTCTGCTGGAGATTCTCTCCCTCTCCCTCTGCCTATCCCCCTGCTTGCACATGCTCCCTCTCTCTAATAAATAAATAAATAAATCTTTAAAAAAATAAATAAATTGCCAACAGATACATAAAAAGGTGTTCAAAATCACTAATCATTAGGGAAATACAAATCAAAAATCACAAGATAACAGCTCATACCTGTTAGAAGGCTATTATCATAATCCAATTAAAAAATGGGCAGAAGACATGAATAGACATTTTTCCAAAGAAGACATACAGATGGCCAACAGACACATGAAAAGATGTGCAACATCACTGATCATCAGGGAAATGCAAATCAAAACCACAATGAGATATCACCTCACACCTGTCAGAATGACTAAAATCAACAACACAAGAAACAACAGGTGATGGCGAGGATGGGGAGAAAGGGGAACCCTCCTGCACTGTGCAGGGGAATACAACCTGGGGCATCCACTCTGGAAAACAGTATGGAGGTTCCTCAAAAAGTTAAAAATAGAACCAACTTATGACCCAGCAATTGAACTACTAGGTATTTACCCAAAGAATACAAAAATACTAATTCAAAGGGATACATGCACTCCAATGTTTATAGCAGCATTATTTATAATAGCCAAATTATGGAAACAGCCCAAGTGTCCATCGAATGATGAATGGATAAAGAAGATGTGATTGATATACACACACACACACACATATACACACACACATATATATACACCTATACACACACATACATATATACACACACATATATATACACCTATACACACACATACATATATACACACACATATATATACACCTATACACACACACATATACACACACACGTATATACACACACATATATACACACACACATATATACACATATACACACACACATATATACACACACATACACACACACATATACACACACACATATATACACACACATATATATACACCTACACACACATATACACACACATACATATATACACACATATACACCTATACACACACATATATACACACACATACATATATACACACACGTATATACACACACATATATACACACACACATATATACACATATA